>NC_047106.1:140562647-140605147 GCF_902500255.1 Thalassophryne amazonica
TATATATATATATATGTGTATATGTATATGTGTGTGTGTGTTTTATGGCTTTATTTGGACACAAAACACACTTTTTCTGAAAACGTGACTTTGTGGAGAACAACAAAACAAACGAACCCTTCTTCTTTTGTGGCATTTAACGGCAGCCGCCATCCGTATTGTTGAATTGCTGCCACCTGCTGCATCAGTCTGTTATAGCAGCACTAAATTCTCTTGAGTTCCTTCTCTTTCAAGTATGTCAAAGCCAACACTCTTCGTAAAATAGTTCAGACAGAAACTTATTTCAGGCCTACATTGATTTCCTTCAGTTTTTGCTCTTTAATAGATAATTTAAATCAGAAATGACAAGATATATTTTGCCTGCCTGCTGAAATCGGCCTGTGTCAATTTTATTTTTTATTTTGGTGAATTTCATAAATTGCGGTACAGCTGGTGCACAGGATGTGTGCTTGTTCATGTTACTATGCTGTATGTGCCTGTGGAGTTTGCCTGCTGGCTGGCATCAGTAGTTGGGGTGCAAACTCACATGGTGTGATTTAGGAATTTATTATGGGGCAGTAATTTGTAAGCATACATTCACATGTAAATATTAATAAAGTCACTGTTTTATACCATAAATGTTGTTTTGATAGGTTA
This sequence comes from Thalassophryne amazonica, assembly GCF_902500255.1. Lineage (NCBI taxonomy): Eukaryota > Metazoa > Chordata > Actinopteri > Batrachoidiformes > Batrachoididae > Thalassophryne > Thalassophryne amazonica. The sequence goes on from NC_047106.1 coordinate 140,563,284, forward strand.
TAATCTCTTTAAATAATTTACACACAGCCGACTTGCATGAAGTTTCAGTATATTTCAGAGCTCATTGCAGGTTAAAGAAAGACACTTAAAGTGGATATGACACCTAAAAAATTAGGTAAAACTGATATAAATATCAAAAATATACATACAGTATAGTAAGTTGAAAGTGGTTTTAATTATTATCACTGAGAAATAAAGTTTGTACAGTTTCTCTGAAGTGTGTTTCTTGGAAAGCGCGCTGGTAGCGTTACATCAGTGGTCACGTGATGCCGTGACATCACAGAATGTAGAGTCCCGTCTTTGTCTGTTAAATTAACAACAGGAACAGATGGACCTCAGCATGGACAGTGACGAGATCAAGAACCTTTCTGACTCCTCTTCAAGTGTGGATTATTTCTGACTCGGATCCTGAGGATGTCGCAGCAGTGATTAGACCCTACAGATTGGAGCCGTGTCTTTTGGATGAACATTCAGACCAGGAGTATTCTGGCAGCGAAAATAATGCCGACGGTGTTTATGGCGGAGCCGAAGCAGAGGCAAGAGACGTGCCAATTCCGATGGATTTTGAAAGGCTGCAGAATATGGAATGTAAAGGAGGCTTTGATTTTTGTTGCTGCTGCTTATAACACTCTAATTACTGTATAGCATTTTTGATTCGAGCGTCTGTTTACTGCCTTTGTTATTGTTCCGGAGCCGTGATAGTGTAGCTATTACTTGTGGACCACCGTCATTACCTTCGGGTTTTGCCGTTTTCAAGTGCCTGGCATTGCATTCATCCATGTTTAGTTACGTTATTTTCACGGAAGAATAGGAAATAAACAGCGAAGGTTTCGTCGTGTTTTCATGCCGCCGCTGTGTTGCCGCCGTCGTCGTGTTTACATGCCACCACCGTGTTTACTACGTAAGTTCCTTGACCATTTCAAGATTATTGTGAACATGTTACTTGGGGTTGACATGTGTTCCTGTGAGCGGTGCGAGAACATGGAGACGGTAGAGGAAAGTGTCTGCTGTCGGGAGCAAATGCGTGTGTGCGAGCGGAGCGAGCAGCAGCCGGACATTTCGTACATCACACAACACTGCAGCTTTTGATCAATCTGCCTGGACTTGAAAAGGCTAAAACCTTTCGCCCTTGTGTTTGTGCAATATGCTGCGACACACTGGTCAGGCATATCGACAAACAAGTCCCTGAGAGCTGTGTTTAATCAAAGTTTCTGCCGCAAAAAAAGTGTAAACAACGGCCGCCAGGCGCGCGAGCTGATACGGTCTACACGTAGTGACGTATTTTCGGCTTGGTGCTCAGCGGGAAGCTGTTCAGGGGGCGTGCACATTTTTCAGTGGTGGGACGTTCAAATGTTATATATAATGGGAGAACTGCGTCCATTTTCCCAAAACGCTTAGGTTGACCGAATTATATAACCTTTGTTACATGTAATAAGACTGTTGTCTTTAAGTGTCATATCCACTTTAAAGAATAGTTTTGGCAAGTTCACTGATATCTGTCCAGTGCTATGGCATTTCTTGTAAGTACATATGCTGTGGCAGGAGGCAGGTATCACTGAAAGAAGGTCCACATAGGCAGATTCTTTTATTACAGTCAGGTTTCCACATACTCCAACCTACAAAAAAATCTAAAACGGAAATTCATGGAATTAAGTCTCTCTCTATTGGCCCTGAAATGCCTTTAAAAAGCTCACAACCTGTGGGCCCCACGAAGGGCACTGCACCTGGACCCCGCTGGGGGCTGGCAGCGGTCCTCAGCCCCCACTGATTTTCAGAGGTTTTCTTCTAATGCTAGTAATAGCTTCATGTTTTTTGCAAAAACAACAGAAACAAAGTTTGCAGACTCTTAAAACAGCTGTTTTTACCTGAGGCCATCAAATATGGCAATCGGGTTATTACAAAGACTTTGCGTCCGTCTGTCTGTGCTAAGTCCAGTCCTCTCACTGCCAGTCTTCAAATTCACAGGGAACATTTTTGGGACACAGACCTTGGACAAGTTCAGAGATGATAACCTTGGCCTATTTTTAAAAAGTCACATTGTGTTTCATTCTGTCCTGTTTTTTTTTTTGGGGGGGGGGGGGGGGAATAACAGCCAGTCAGAGTAGAGTGATACTGTGATGTCAGTGGCTGGTCTAGCTAACTGCAAACTTTGTTTCGTTTGTGTGTAAATATAACCTCTTTGTCATATATTATGTAAAAGCTAGTGAGATATAAACACTTCTAAAACTGAAAACTTTGTTTTTGGAACTTGATAACACCTCTGGAGTGATTTTCAAGACATTTTGCGGACATCACACTAACTCGAAGCTAACTTCCGCTCTTGTCAAAAGCTCATGTATGTGCACGTGCGCGCCCTCCTGCAGTCGCCGTTGAACTGAATACTGTTTGATTGATTGAAGGGCTTTTACTGATTGGTCGGTCACAATCAAGGCTATAGATACAAAATACAGATGTTATATCAGAAACACTAAATCATATGTCATGAAGATGTACTTTTGCTTTCAGCATCTGCATATGAAAAAAACTTCATGTTGCCGAAAAAATGGTTTGATTAATCCTAATATTTAACAAGTTATGACCAGAAACGTGGTGCATTTTTAAATGAAATTATGCGTTATTCTGTGTCACTTTAAAATTGATGCAGCATGTTTTATTGTATAACAATAAATATATCTGTTTTCTATTTTCAGAAAATTTCATCAGTTTCGGGTGATCCGAGAGACAGCTACATACGAGGTCTATTAGAAAAGTATCCGACCTTATTATTTTTTTCAAAAACCATATGGATTTGAATCACGTGTGATTACATCAGACATGCTTGAACCCTCATGGGCATGCAAGAGTTTTTTCACGCCTGTCGGTTATGTCATTCGCCTGTGGGCAGTCTTTGAGTGAGGAGTCGCCCACCCTCTCGTCGATTTTTTTTCATTGTTTAGGAATGGCTCAGAGACTGCTGCTTTGTTTGATCAAAATTTTTTCAAAACTGTAAGGCACAACTGAGTGGACACCATTTGATATATTCAGCTGGTTTTCTGTAAAAATTTTAACGGCTGATGAGAGATTTTGGTCTGGTAGTGTCGCCGTAAGGACGGCCCACGGCGCCTGATGGCGATCTGCGCTTCGAGGCGGCAGCGTCTCACCGTTTCAAGTTGAAAACTTCCACATTTCAGGCTCTGTTGACCCAGTAAGTCGTCAGAGAACAGAGAACTTTCAGAAGAAGTCGGCATGAGGAGTTTATTCGGACATTCCATTGTTAACGGACATTTTGTAATGAAAGAACGTGCGTGCAGAGTCGCATGTCGGGCTGGACCCGACCACGGGGGGTCGCGACAGGAAAAACACCTCCGTTGGAAACCTTAATGGGCAAGTTGGAACATGCCCAAGCTGTTAAACAATTTCTCAGTTACTCACTTGTTGAAAGCCATCAAAAGCCGCCTGAATTTTACAAATGGTTTTCAACACGGAGGTGTTTTTCCTGTCGCGGCGCACACAGATTTGCCGAGTCGTCACGGAAACGACTCGGCGAATTTGCGCGCACGTCTTTCATTAAAAAATGTCCTTAAACAGTGGAATGTCCGCATAAAGTCCTCATGCCGGCCTCTTCTGAATCTTCTCTGTTCTCTCACGACGTCCTGGATGAATTAAGCCTTAAATTAGGATGTTTTCAGATCAAAACAGGCCGACGATGGCGCCTGGAAGCGCTGCACGACGTCCTGCTCCGTGGGAAGTCCTTACACCGACAGAAACACCCCATAATCTCTCATCAGCCATTAAACTTTTCACCGAAAACCAGCTTAATTTCTCGAATAGTGTCCACTCGGATATTCCTTACAGGTCCAGAAAAAAGTTTGATAAAGCAACGTGCGCCGTCTCGAGCAGCGTGTGAAACAAAGGAATTCAACCGACAGGGCGGGACCACATCTCACTCAAGGCCTGCGCACAGGGAAATGACGCCACCGACGCGTGAAAAAAGTCACGCATGCGCACGAGGGTTCAAGCATGATTGGTGTAATCACACGTTATTCAAATCCATATAGTTAAAAAAAATAAAAATAAAAGGGTCGGTTTATTATCTAATAGACCTCGTAGTTTTACAGAAATGAGTTACACCATTGTAAAATTTCATTTTCAAAACAATATTGAATGGAAATGCTGAATGAAAACAATAAAAAGTCATCCTTTGGTCTTTAAATAATGTTATTTGAAGTCTCAGGGGTGTCTAAAAAAATTAACTAAAAGATTTGATGTGGCCAGAGCAATATTTTGTTTTTGGCGATGATCTCACTGCATGGTCTCGAATGTTCAGAAAATCCTGTAGAGTCCATGACATACCTATATTTAAAAATAATAGCATGGTAACTGTAACTTAGGTAGTTTTATTGTCCTGTGTTAGGATAATTAGAGGATATAAGGTGAAGGGAATAAATAATTAGGTCCTATACCTGTTATGATGAAGGCTGTAGGTAGCACCGTGTCACGGACTCTGTGTATAGAGTCCGTGACATATAGTTTTAAAATAGTACATGGATGATTCTATGAGTATCAATGATGAAGTGCTCTGTCTATATTGAAGAATACAGTTTAAGCCTTATGACCAAAACATATACCAATTTTTTTTTTTTTTTTTTACAGTAAATAGTAAAATAAATGACTCTTGTATTAAGGATATCCTTTCTATTGTAGAGTCCATGACGGTCAAAATGTGACTTTGCCTCGTCGTCTTAATATTGTCACCAAAACAAATTGGTTAGAGATACATGAATAAAATTTTGGATTATATTGCACTAGACATTGGTCTTCATAATGGGTCTCAATTGAAAGAAAAATACTTACTTTGATTTTTGTCTTAAGGTGACACACCTTATGACACCTTGATTGTGACTGACCCGTGAACACGTGCAAATTGTATGCAAGACAATAGAACCTTAACAAAAAATGTAAATAATACATTTATTTTATATTGTTACGGGGGCTTGTAGCACCGCGTCCTTCTCTGCCGTGCATGCCCCTCCTTCTCTCTCCCTCTGTGTTCAAGGACCGTGTGATTACGGTGCGCTGTTTTTCTGCATGAACTTATATACACGTTCTCCCAGTTGTAGTGTGGTTGAGGGTGCACAATCTGCGCCTACATGTACATATTCTGAGTAATAAGCATTCACAAACTCTTATCTGTTGCTGTGCAGCTCTCAGCTGTCCTTTGGGATAAACCGAAGCGCTTCCTGGTTGCACTTCAAATAGCGCATTGTGGCGCGCTCCATGTAATCAGCTGACCTTGGGCTGAACCATTTTGTGTGCCTGATGTATCAGATTTTGTTGTTTGTTTCTGTTTGCCAAAGATGGGTAATGAATTTCTATTATTGTGATTGAGTTTTGGTTCTGTGTTATAAATTGTTTTGGGCAGTGTTAAAACATTCCCCTCTCATGATCTCTTGGTATGCCCAGGGGCGGGGCTTTAGTTATTTAAAGGGGGATGTTTTTGCCAGTAGGGTGAGATGGTGTTGGAGCTTTGGTCCTGTTGCATCTGTGGTGCTGTAAGTTTCATGTTCATATGGTGTCTGAGTATTTTTTTTTTTTTCCTCTTGTTGGCCATGAATAAATTATATCGCTGGGAGAATTCTTGGACTCAGCCATAATTATTATATTTTTAAAGTAGTTTGAACGGTCTCTCTCTCTCTCTCTATATATCAATCAATCAATCAATTTCTTTTATATAGCGCCAAATCACAACAAACAGTTGCCCCAAGGCGCTTTATATTGTAAGGCAAGGCCATACAATAATTATGTAAAACCCCAACGGTCAAAACGACCCCCTGTGAGCAAGCACTTGGCTACAGTGGGAAGGAAAAACTCCCTTTTAACAGGAAGAAACCTCCAGCAGAACCAGGCTCAGGGAGGGGCAGTCTTCTGCTGGGACTGGTTGGGGCTGAGGGAGAGAACCAGGAAAAAGACATGCTGTGGAGGGGAGCAGAGATCGATCACTAATGATTAAATGCAGAGTGGTGCATACAGAGCAAAAAGAGAAAGAAACAGTGCATCATGGGAACCCCCCAGCAGTCTACGTCTATAGCAGCATAACTAAGGGATGGTTCAGGGTCACCTGATCCAGCCCTAACTATAAGCCTTAGCGAAAAGGAAAGTTTTAAGCCTAATCTTAAAAGTAGAGAGGGTATCTGTCTCCCTGATCTGAATTGGGAGCTGGTTCCACAGGAGAGGAGCCTGAAAGCTGAAGGCTCTGCCTCCCATTCTACTCTTACAAACCCTAGGAACCACAAGTAAGCCCGCAGTCTGAGAGCGAAGCGCTCTAATGGGGTAATATGGTACTACGAGGTCCCTAAGATAAGATGGGACCTGATTATTCAAAACCTTATAAGTAAGAAGAAGAATTTTAAATTCTATTCTAGAATTAACAGGAAGCCAATGAAGAGAGGCCAACACGGGTGAGATATGCTCTCTCCTGCTAGTCCCCGTCAGTACTCTAGCTGCAGCATTCTGAACCAACTGAAGGCTTTTTAGGGAACTTTTAGGACAACCTGATAATAATGAATTACAATAGTCCAGCCTAGAGGAAATAAATGCATGAATTAGTTTTTCAGCATCACTCTGAGACAAGACCTTTCTGATTTTAGAGATATTGCGTAAATGCAAAAAGGCAGTCCTACATATTTGTTTAATATGCGCTTTGAATGACATATCCTGATCAAAAATGACTCCAAGATGTCTCACAGTATTACTAGAGATCAGGGAAATGCCATCCAGAGTAACGATCTGGTTAGACACCATGCTTCTAAGATTTGTGGGGCCAAGTACAATAACTTCAGTTTTATCTGAGTTTAAAAGCAGGAAATTAGAGGTCATCCATGTCTTTATGTCTGTAAGACAATCCTGCAGTTTAGCTAATTGGTGTGTATCCTCTGGCTTCATGGATAGATAAAGCTGGGTATCATCTGCGTAACAATGAAAATTTAAGCAATACCGTCTAATAATACTGCCCAAGGGAAGCATGTACAAAGTGAACAAAATTGGTCCTAGCACAGAACCTTGTGGAACTCCATAATTAACTTCAGTCTGTGAAGAAGATTCCCCATTTACATGAACAAACTGTAATCTATTAGACAAATATGATTCAAACCACCGCAGCGCAGTGCCCTTAATACCTATGACATGCTCTAATCTCTGTAATAAAATTTTATGGTCAACAGTATCAAAAGCAGCACTGAGGTCCAACAGAACAAGCACAGAGATAAGTCCACTGTCCGAAGCCATAAGAAGATCATTTGTAACCTTCACTAATGCTGTTTCTGTACTATGATGAATTCTAAAACCTGACTGAAACTCTTCAAATAGACCATTCCTCTGCAGGTGATCAGTTAGCTGTTTTACAACTACCCTCTCAAGAATCTTTGAGAGAAAAGGAAGGTTGGAGATTGGCCTATAATTAGCTAAGATAGCTGGGTCAAGTGATGGCTTTTTAAGTAATGGTTTAATTACTGCCACCTTAAAGGCCTGTGGTACATAACCAACTAACAAAGATAGATTGATCATATTTAAGATTGAAGCATTAAATAATGGTAGGACTTCCTTGAGCAGCCTGGCAGGAATGGGGTCTAATAAACATGTTGATGGTTTGGATGAAGTAACTAATGAAAATAACTCAGACAGAACAATCGGAGAGAAAGAGTCTAACCAAATACCGGCATCACTGAAAGCAGCCAAAGATAACGATACATCTTTGGGATGGTTATGAGTAATTTTTTCTCTAATAGTCAAAATTTTGTTAGCAAAGAAAGTCATGAAGTCATTACTAGTTAAAGTTAATGGAATACTCAGCTCAATAGAGCTCTGACTCTTTGTCAGCCTGGCTACAGTGCTGAAAAGAAACCTGGGGTTGTTCTTATTTTCTTCAATTAGTGATGAGTAGAAAGATGTCCTAGCTTTACGGAGGGCTTTTTTATAGAGCAACAAACTCTTTTTCCAGGCTAAGTGAAGATCTTCTAAATTAGTGAGACGCCATTTCCTCTCCAACTTACGGGTTATCTGCTTTAAGCTACGAGTTTGTGAGTTATACCACGGAGTCAGACACTTCTGATTTAAAGCTCTCTTTTTCAGAGGAGCTACAGCATCCAAAGTTGTCTTCAATGAGGATGTAAAACTATTGACGAGATACTCTAACTCCTTTACAGAGTTTAGGTAGCTACTCTGCTCTGTGTTGGTATATGACATTAGAGAACATAAAGAAGGAATCATATCCTTAAACCTAGTTACAGCGCTTTCTGAAAGCCACGCATGGGTGTGTCAGCGGTTATTCGAAGAATGACTCACATTTTCATCTATCGCGTGTCTGCTATGAAGGTGCCTCTGTGCCTCTCTGTACCCCGCATGTGCCACGTAGCAGCCTCTAGTGAGCCACGACCGACGTGTCATTAGAGCCTCGAATGGCTCACATCAGCCACACTAAGCCGCATAGTGCTGTGATAACGCCATGTTGGTGCACGTTTAGGCATGGGTTTGGTCCAAACCTCCCACACCTGGTCCCTTTTTAAAGTGTGGGTTTTCAATTCACAGATTCATAGCAGCATTTAAAGATGTCACATTTTTTAAATGCAGTCCAAAAATAGACGCTCCAGTTCAGTCCCGCCGTTGTGCGCTGTGCGCCAGGCTGCTGTCCACCTGTAATGCACCAGACCAGCTAGAACTGAACCATGGGTTCTTGGAGAGCCGCCTCTGTGCGTCTTGCTGGCTCCACGGCTCACTGGCTTTATTTCTTCTGCGGCTTTAAACACACACACTGTGATCCCACTGTAAACTTTGTCCATTTATTTCTGCAAAATCGCGCTTTTGTGCGTGTGCCACTATTGTCCATTCCTGGAGAATTGCCTCTGCTGCTCCTTTTCACTGGCTTCCTCTCCATCTGTGGCTTGCTGGCTTTATTTTTTTCTCTGGCTTTAACAGTCATTTTTACACTGTGATCACTTAAAAAATAAATAAATAAATAAATATATATATATATTTCTTCCGCAACTTACAAGTCACCATGATACGTTTAACTTTGTGTTATGTCTTCAAAATCAGTCTTTTGCGCACTTCTCCTTCTGTGTTGCTGCACAGCTCTGCAATGCTTTTAGCAGCTTCACTGGAGTTATATCTTCCCCGGCTTTAAACACACATCCACTTTCACGCAGTCATCCAAGTTTTAACTTTGTGTTCATCCAATATTGACTGAAAAATCACTCTTTTGTGAGCTGACGTTCTGCTTAAATGCTCGTTTGGATCAGTGCGCACACACAGTGGCGCTCATGTCATCCATTAACAAGATAATAATAAAATAATATAATAAAATAATACATAAAAACATTAAAAATAGTTACCTTAAGCTGTTCAAAATACATTCCACATGGAGCAGGAAAGAGGAAAAAATCATCCAGATGAAACAGTCCTCTGTGATTCCAGAAGCGATAAGAGGTGTTTTCAGCATTCAAGGTTTGGCAGAAAATGATTAATCCGCTACAAAATAAATATTTTATATACAGCGTCCAGCGCACAGAGCAGGTGGAATTGTGTGCAAGAGGGCAGCTGCTCCATAAATGGCCTCTCAGGTCCTGCGTAGCTGCCAGGCGCTCTAATAATGGGCTTTTAGCAGCCTCGTAAGCACCACGCAAATGCCTCTAAGCCGTCGCAGTAACTCGTGCACAAACTGCGCCACGCTGTTGTCGCTAAATTTTGAACTTCTTGAAATTAGCACCACACTCAGAGACGAGCCTTGTTAACTGAAGATAATGCCTCTAAGAGCCTCTCAGAGCCACTATTCTCACTATAGTTGAAGAAACCCTCTTGTAACAAAAAAACAAAACGTGGCTCATTATTCATCCTGCATTATTTGGTGGGACCAGGGCTTAAGGCTCAAACCCATAAGGCTTAAGTGATAACTGTTCATTTTGCTGCAGTCATGGTAAAAGCTGCAGCTTTGTGAAGGTTTCTGTGCACCTGCACGGCCATGAGTCATAAACGCAGCCTGTCAATAACAGTCTCTGCTCCATGTTCAGGTTTGTGCACGATTAATTCTAAGTGTTCTTATCAATAAAATCTCAAAAAAAAAAAAAAAAAAAATCTGCTGCTGGAGGAAAAACCATCTTGGAGACATTCCTTTTCGCAGCAAGTTGAGAGCCAGCAGCAGCAGCAGTGCGCACGCACACATACACACACTCCAGCTCCTCAAAGCAAAAAAAGGAAAGAGGCTTGCCACAAAACACAAAAGGGGGTAAAATCCTGAACATGCCAGACTCAGCGTGTTATTTTGTTTTCCAAATCTTAACTCCACACTCGGGCTGCACGGTGTGACCTAAAATTCATATCATGGTATAAATTGAATCCTTTCACAGTAACAGTATAATAATAATGTGTAATAATGTTTTTCTGAGTGGGTCCCTTAAAAGGTAAATTGATCAAAATAAATAAATAAAAATTACAACAACAACAACAAAAAAAACAGATATGATGTAATTTTCAAAACATTTATTGTTCAGATCTCAAAACTACTGGTACAATTTGATGTAAGGTTCATCTAAGATGCAAAGTCTAGATTTGATGTTTTGGTGAAAGAATTATATAAATTTATGGATGAAGTTTCATCTCGAACACTAGATGGCACACCCGCCCTGAATACATGAAGCGCTTTCAGGACGGTCACTTCCTCAGTTAGAAACCTTAACACGAAACCACCAAAACATTTTATAAAAAATACTTAATTTACTCATATTTTTTTAGTCAGTCTGGGTAAGTTGACATTTCTTCGCTGATTTTGTGTTTCTAATCAGATTTAAAAAAAACCAAAAAAAAAACCCTTGCATTATTTAACGTGGCGCTTTCTCAGATGTTTGATTCAGGTTGTGACGGAGCCTCCGCCTTCCTCCAGTGTGTCGGCTGAAATAAATAAACGGTTTTGCAAATATCAGCCACAGAACAGGCGTCTCACAAACTTACATGAACAGCAGTGAGAGTCAGTCACCTCAGCTCAGAACGGCCCTCTCTGCCGCAGCAAACTGGTTTGTGTGTGTGTGTGTGTGTGTGTGTGTGTGTGTGTGTGTGTGTGTGTGTGTGTGTGTATATATACACACACACAGAGCTGCTTCACAGAGGAGTTCTCCTGGATTGAAAAACTCCGCGGCTGTTATCGCAATTAGTCCATGGAGTCCAAATCTCTACTGTCGGGCAAAATTATACCGTGTACCGGATAAACTGGCTAAACTGCGCATGCCTACTCCACACGAACAAAGAAGCGTGCACGCGTGAAGCTGGCTTGAGCCTCGCCTCTCTCACAATCATTAAATAATGTCCATTAATTACTGGAAATAATGTATTCTGACTTTTTCCAATGTAACAAATCTGTCTCCGTGTCCAGGCAGTCTGTTCAAAACGGTGTCAGATGTCCACATCAGCTTCAATAACCAGCATCAACACAAACAGCACCTCACTACATTTTAGGCTCCAAAATCCGACACCCTGAAAAAGTTAAGAGTTTCAGGGTGAAGCATGTCGTCTAAAGCTGTCGCTTTAGAACAACAGCTCAGAAGCTTTGTTTTCGGACGGAGCAGGTTTGTTTCTCTCTGACTTTCAGTCGTTGGGATGTTTCTGTTTTGCTAATACAGTGGTATGTAAAAGTTTGGGCACCCCTGATGATTTCCATGATTTTCTTTTATAAATCATTGGTTGTTTGGATCACTGATTTCAGTTAAATATATCATATAGCAGACAAACAGTGATAGATTCCGAGAATCTGGAGAACTTTCTACACGTAAACGGCAAGGCCGAAAACCAACATTGAATGCCTGTGACCTTTGATCCCTCAGGCAGCACTGCATTAAAAACTGACATTGTGTAAAGGATCTTACCGCATGGACTCAGGTCTGGCTGTCACTATTAGGAATTTCTGGAAACGATTAATTGTCAGACAAATATATTGTGTATTTTTTCTTTTTCCCTTCTTTATATTCTACTATCGTAGTATAATTGGCTTTAGTGAGGCACATTCTGTGCTGTACTGTACACTTTAATGAATAAGAGCAATTTAATGATGTTTTGAACATCAAGAAATGGACAAAGACATTAGTATCTTCTCCATTCCTTAAGAGGATTTATTGTGATCAGTCTGCTGCAACAGGGCAAGCATTGAAGCAAACTCACATTCATCAGTTGACAGGATGCACCAGCTGCTGTTGGACCGGCTGGTGATTGTGCTGGTGTGGTCTTTCCAAGTTTGGCGTATTCCTGTGGGTGGTGGGTCTGTAGATGTTGTTTCAAATTTGTTGTGTTAGCGCTTTTGACTTGGGATGGGTATTGATAAGATTTTATCTATCTATGCCATTATTGATCCCATTCCTTATCGATTCTTTTATCGATATGTCTTATGAAATTTCTGTGTACTAAAAGTAGGCTTTACAGGTTTTCTATGTCAACAACATTTTAATGAGTCTTAGTAAATCTAAGTCTAAGTAAGTAAATATGAAATTGGTCACTGGATCCTTGATCTCTGGACATAAATAAATAAAATCTGTAGTTTTTGTCCAAAGCATTTCCTTGAATGTCTCTCCATACCTCTGAGCTGAGCTCAACCGGCTGCTGCACGTCAGCGCAGGACGACTCAGTTTGGGAGGAAAAAATGTTTTGATCGATTGCAGTTTATTTGTATTACGTTTTGAAAGAGGTGTCAGTTGATTTAAACGGCATTTCGCTTTGAAGTTATTAATTCCGACTGGACTCTATCGTTCCAACTTGACTCGGCAGAGAGCCACGCAGCATTTGGAGCTGTGTGAACAGAACAGAGGACGATTCTCGTTTCTTTCTACCCCTGTTCTTAATACTGTGTGTTGCTCCTTTAACATCAGTGACAACTTGGAGTCTTTTGTGGTAGTTGTGGACGAGGCTGTCTGATGGTAAACCTGCCACTGAATATGTGTCGGACTTTATTTACATTAATTACAAAGAAATACAAACAATATGGTACTCTATGGTAAATCTGCATGAAGTAGACAGTTCTCAAAAACTGACTGTGCAAGAAGTAGAAGAATGAGGAAAGCCACCAAGACACCCAGAAGAGGTTATAGGCTTACGTGGCTGTGATTGGAGAAATTATGCACAGTACATGTTTTGCATTTTGTATCACCAGTTATCCATCTTCATGATGACGTGGTATCGAGGTGGATTTTCTTAAAAAGAAGACCTGAAAGTTTAGCTACAAATTGCCAGAAGGTACAGCTGAGATGCAAGCCTGGATTTAATCTGTTTTGGTGAAAGAAAATCCTTCTCTGCTCTACTCCACTATGAAGCTAAGAGTAGTGATGCAAAATGCAAAGCTTGCACTGTGCACAATTTCTCCAATCACAGCCACGTAAGCCTATAACTTCTCCTGGGTTGTCTGGGTGTCTTGTGGCTTTCCTCACTCTTCTCCTTCTTGCACAGTCACTCCGTTTTTGAGAATTGTCTACTCCATGCAGATTTACCATAAAGTGCCATATTGTTTGTAGTTCTTTGTTGTTGTCCATTTGGCTGCTCCTGTTAATTAATGTAAATAAAGTCCAAGACACATTCAGTGGCAGTTTTACCATCAGAGAGCCTCGTCCCAAACTACCACAAAAGACTCCAAGCTGTCACTGATGTTAAAGGGGCAACACATGGTATTAAGAACAGGAGTATGTAAACTTTGGATCAGGGTCATTTGGGTAGTTCTCTTGTCATTTTGATTTAAAAAGAGGAAACACAGTTGTTAGACAATAAATGGCTTCACCCAACCACTAACCATGAGGGGGTGGGAAGTTTTGTGTTGTCATTCATATTCTCTTAAAAATGGCCAAAAGAGCAAAAATTCTGCCAGGGTATATAAAACGTTTGAGCACAACTGTACATAATATAATTGTAAATATGTTAAACATAGACACAAGAAAGTGGAAACACTTATTTCCATTGTGGTCCATTTAAAAATCAAATGACAAAATACAAGTAAAAATAAAATAATCATAATAACATTAGTGTGTATATGCTGACAAGAACCTAAACAATTTATAAATATTTTAAGACAGTAAATGAACATTAAAAAAATGACAATTAACAAGAAATAAAGGGGTTGAGTTCTTCTAAAAAATTGCTGAGGGTCTAAGGTTCTTAAAACATTCTGGACTTGCACACCATTCCAACTCATTATACAAGCTTTGTTAAATTTATTGCCACTCTTGAAAAATGTCAGCGACCTATTTTAGAAACACTACCCAGTCTAGGACCCGTGGATCCCCACAGGCAACACGCAAGTAAATTTTAAACCCAAATCAGTTTTGTTGAGAACTGAAATGGATTTTGTTGCTATCAATCAATTCAATCAATTTTATTTATATAGCGCCAAATCACAACAAACAGTTGCCCCAAGGCGCTTTATATTGTAAGGCAAGGCCATACAATAATTACGTAAAAACCCCAACGGTCAAAACGACCCCCTGTGAGCAAGCACTTGGCGACAGTGGGAAGGAAAAACTCCCTTTTAACAGGAAGAAACCTCCAGCAGAACCAGGCTCAGGGAGGGGCAGTCTTCTGCTGGGACTGGTTGGGGCTGAGGGAGAGAACCAGGAAAAAGACATGCTGTGGAGGGGAGCAGAGATCAATCACTAATGATTAAATGCAGAGTGGTGCATACAGAGCAAAAACAGAAAGAAACACTCAGTGCATCATGGGAACCCCCCAGCAGTCTAAGTCTATAGCAGCATAACTAAGGAATGGTTCAGGGTCACCTGATCCAGCCCTAACTATAAGCTTTAGCAAAAAGGATAGTTTTAAGCCTAATCTTAAAAGTAGAGAGGGTGTCTGTCTCCCTGATCTGAATTGGGAGCTGGTTCCACAGGAGAGGAGCCTGAAAGCTGAAGGCTCTGCCTCCCATTCTACTCTTACAAACCCTAGGAACTACAAGTAAGCCTGCAGTCTGAGAGCGAAGCGCTCTATTGGGGTGATATGGTACTATGAGGTCCCTAAGATAAGATGGGACCTGATTATTCAAAACCTTATAAGTAAGCTATTAATGAATGGTAGGTGCAGCTTGTGTCATGTTATTTTTATTCATTTTCAGGCATCATCAGTTGTAGAAGTCAAATGTTTTGATCAGTGTAAATACAGAACAGAAACAGTCCAATGCAAATATTTGGTTTTATGAAATTGTAAAATGACCGTATTCTCATACATGTGACAGACTGGAGTATACACTCACCATATCAGCAATATATGCTTTTTATGGCTAAGAAGAGCAATGAAAATGAGAAGTATTTCTTATTTAGCTTGTGGATGACACCAAATTTCAACAGATTGCCTGTAATGTTTGCGAGGTACCAGAAACTGCTGCAACACATGACCCCCTCTATGCGACCAAAAGCTGTGTCCACATTCTTGGCATTACATCAGACCTGTTCCTGGGGGTGTTGGAGTCCACCAGGGCTGCCCCTTGTCACCAATCCTATCTGTGATTTTTGTGGACAGAATTTCAAGGTGCAGTCAGGGACTTCAGGATGTCCAGTTTGGTGACCTCAAAATTACATCTCTGCTGTTTGCGGATGATGTGGTTCCGTTGGTTTCAGCAGACTGTGACATCTGTTGTGCACTGGACAGGTTTGAGACAGATTGCGAAGCAGCTGGGTTGAGGATTGTTTCCCCCAAATCTGAGACCATGGCTCTCTGTCAGAAAAGTATGGATTGTCCCTTCTGTTTCCAAGTTATTGCCCAGGTTGAGAGTTCAAGTGTTCAGGTCTTGTTCAGGAGTGGAGGTAAGATGGAGCATGAGATTGACAAACTGATTAAGGCCACGGCTGAGGTCCTGTGGGTACTGTACCGGACGGACGTAGTGAAGAAAGAGCTAAGCCAGAATCTTGAATTACCAGTCCTATCCTCACCTGTGGTCGTGAACTTTGGGTAATGACTGAAAAAACAAGGTCGTGGATGCAAGCAGCTGAAATGAGATTCCTCTCTCTGGTGTCAGGGCTTACACTTGGGGAGAGGGTAAGAAGCTCAAATATCCAGTAGAGACCTAGGGAGGTCTTCCATGCACATCCAGCTGACAGGTGGCCCCAGGAAACACCCAGAACATGCTGAAGAGCTCATACTTTCCAGCTGGGTGGGAATGCCTCCTGATCCCCTATGAAGCATTGGAGGACTTGCCCAAGGATAGGGAAGTGTGGGAAGAGCTGCTTGGTCTCCTTCCACTGTGACTCAGACCTGTATAAGCAGCAGCAAATTAATTTGTGGTCCACTGGTGTAACCATAGCATGAAAAGACTTCATTAGGAATTTACATAAACTTTGTTTTTCTTTAATATGAGTGAGCAATTCCACTTAGAGCGCCATTGCGGTAGTAAAACTAGGGCACTCTGTTCAGACAAGGACTAAAGTATCCTGGAAGTGTTTTAGTTTAGGCATATTTAAATGTTTCACATCCAGAACTAAGAGTGAATATAGGCTCTCAGGCGGCACTAGAACATTTTGTTTGCTGGGGGAGGGGGGAGTGTTTAAAAGTAAACTGCTGGTTAGGTGGGTTGGATAAATTTAAATTGTCCGTAGGTGTGGGTGTGAAGATGTTTGTTTGCTGAAATGTGGCCCTGCGACAGACTGGCGTCCTGTCCAGGGTGAACCCCGCCTCGTGCTCTTTGACCGCTGGGATAGGCTCCAGCCCCTGCCACCCTTAATTGGAGAAAGTGGTTGAGATGAGTCTGTCTGTGTGTGAAGTAAACTGCAAAAATTACAGCCAGAGTGCTTTTGTGGTAATAACACAATATTGTTGTAATTTATAAGTGAAGTATGATTTTAATTCTCACTTTTGTACTGAAAAGGCAACAGAAGATGGCAACAGACATGCAGAAATTTTAATTTTTCTCAAAAACGCATAACTGCACTTTGCCCCACAAACACCTTTGACCGGCAAAAAAAATTGCCATTTATTTGCTCATTTGACAGAATTGTGGAATACTGGGGCCACAAAGAAAAACGGCAGATTGCAAGTGACTTCATTTGAAAAAATGAAAAAATCCAGATTGGTTAAAAAAAAAAGTGTGGTGTTAAAGCATTCTTTGAAACGCCTCTCACTGAATGCCTTTTTAATTGTTGGGGAGATAGCCTTAGAATGCATCATTTTAAGATATAAAAATCCAGAAATTTCCAGGGAGCATACCTCCAGACTCCTGAGGGGGTGCTGCTTCCACATCTGCCAGTCTCTGCTTTCTAGCCAGAACCCTGTGAGTGATAACAGATGCTAGCTTATCACTGCCTTGGCATTGAGCTCATTAAAAGCTATGTATGATCTGTGTAAATAAAATCGACTTTGATTGGTTGCTGTGCTGTGTGCTGGCCAGTGGCAGCACTATCAGATCTCATCACTGCAGAAAAGTACACATAGACTTGTAGTTTAAGCCATTGGAAAGACTAGTTTTTGGGTCTGCTGGAATGACCGTATCAAAGGAGCGGTTACTTGGGGAGATGTAGGTGACAAGTATAAATTGTGTTGTGAGGAGCTTCAGCATTTTGGCCATGTGGTATATTTCTCTCTGCATGGTCTACCTCATACGTATCTTAAGCCCCTTTCACACTAGCGTATTCGTAGAGCTGCTCTTTGTGGCTTATCGTCTACGCCGATTTGAGCAGCTCTCTGTCCACTTTTAGCAGCTCTATGTGGAGTTTTTTCTCCCTACGCTGCAGTATGTTGAGGGCTACGCGGTTAGGACAGAAGATATGTACACAACCAAAAACTGAGTGTGTGAATCCAGAGGAATCAGCTGGAGAACATGATCACACAGCCCACAGCACCTGTGTGTTCAGAACAGCTGATGTAACTGGTGGACGTGTATGTAATGTAATAATAATGTTAAAGTAGACCTGCATTGAAATAAATGTGGTCAGATTTCAGAAAGAAATAGCTGATATGTATTTATAAGACCCTTGTGAATGCAGTAAAGTAAATCTGTAAGCCCAAATTTGTAATTCAGCGGAGAAATCTTCGTTTAAAAATGACAAATTTGCAGCTAAAAATTAGCCCTCTGTGAAAACAGTTTGTACAGCCGTATCATTTCCATGACGTCAGGGACAAGACGAAGCGCTCCCGCCTTCAGTCCGATCCCGCATTGAAATTGATTTTATCTGTTAGTAATGTTACTTATACACGTCCTGGTTTCAACATCCAAAAGTAAGCCGCAATGAATGTGAGATACAGATCTGTGTGCTCAGATCAGCAACGACATCGACAGCGGGCGCCGTTCTTCCTTTCCCGCTCTCTGCCTCCGCTGCGCTTATTAAGTCTGCGGTCTTGTTAACGAGCTCGTTAACCGCCAACGCGGGCCACTCACACCCGTGTCTGCTTTGCAGCTTGTGCCAGATTCAGCACACAACACCGGCATCACCTCTCTGTCTACTGAATGGAGCTGCAGCACACTTGGCACAAGTCCTGAGATTACGCTCGCTGTTTTAATGCGAAGCGGCCGGTACACCTGTTGCTGCAAGGACAGACTTCTTGCGACAAAATCCACAGCACCGCACGTCTTGGCAATCGGAACCCCAGAGCTCCATGGACACTGAGAGAGGTTTATATATTTTTAATGACTGGGATTCTTTGCGGGTCTCGCCTCCATATCCCGCAATGGTACCGGAGGCGAAAGACAGTAGATTTTCATTGCAACACCACTCAATCAAACAGGTGTATGAAAAAGTCTCCCAAAATAATTTTCAAGCACAAATAAAAGAAATGTGTACTCACCAAACGTGCCGCAAGACAATATGAAGTTTTAAAAAAGTGGATCCTTCCGTATAAGACAAGAAAAAGGTGCAGATGCAAACTGACGTAAATCCACAAATTACAATTGGCACAATGCATGCTGGGAGAGGGTCTTGTCCGTGACGTCTTGGCAGTGTCCATGAGAGGGACAATTTGCAGAGGGCTGTTAGCTGTAAATTTGTCATTTTCAAATGAAGATTTCTCCGTGGAATGACAGATCTGGGCTTGCAGATTTACTTTACTACATTCAGAAGGATCTCGTGTAAATGTAAGTCATTTTTTGTTCAAAAAATCTGACTGCATTTTTTTCAGTGCAGGTCTCCTTTAAATGACTGTTTCTGACGTGCACCACACCGTGCAGTAGAGAACAGAGCGCACTTCCACAGAGGCAGAAAATAGCAGCTTTGGCTACATAACTGTAAAAGCCTCATGATACAGTCCACTGTTTAACAAGTGCAGCGACGTGTTCTGCACAGCCGGCAGGAGAGAACTGGGTTTAAATAGTGACAAGGGCTACACACGACTGTGTGCACACATTAAAAAGTGAACACATGCAGCTGCAAGCAAATCTACAAACACGGAAAAAGGCTGAGTACGCTCGCATTTTGGGCATATTTAAATGAAACACAACGCCGCAATACGCAGCTCTAAGAATATGCCAGTGTGAAAGGGGCTTTATAGTGTTGATGACCCCAGTGGATGGCGAAGGCCACAGAGATGCCCATGTGGCCTGACTGCATCACTTAACAGATGTGGGGTTAGAGCAGCTGTCTGCCTTCGTAATTACCATTCAGGGCAGTGGAAAGACCAGTCTAATAAATTGGAATGGAAATTTAAAATTAAATCAATTTGAATCGGTTTCTGCTGACACCATTAGTACAGTGCCCGGCTCACTGACGCCTCCTCAGCAGCAAGAAAGAGGAACAGAAGCAACTCACTGAAACAAAATGGAGCTGTTATTTTTAACAATTTGCTGCTGTCAGTCACACGATCATGAACATTTCGTTTAAAGCGTCAAGGTCAACGTTAGCTTCGGTTTCATTTCGTTCCTCTGTCGTTCCTTTTGCACTCTTGATTCGCAGGCTATTCGGTGATGGGAAAAGTGAAAGCTCATTCGTCCACCTTTTCTCGATTTGTGACTTTGCGGCTTTTTTTCCTTCCTTCAGGAATGGTCATATACTATGTGACTGTGTGTTCGCGCATACATGTGTGTGTGCGTGCACAGACTGAAGGCGCGCTAGAGCTGCAGCCTGCATCCCTACGTCTGGAACGTTTGGAAAAAAAAATTGAATTTGTTTGCTTACTGCCACAGGCAGCCAGCCTCTCCCTCATTTCCACAGTACTTCCAGGTGAGTGGGGAACTGTACGTGTCTGGCGCCAGTCATGAGGCCACACCCACACGCAGGCGAGCCACAAACGTTTGAAATGTCCGTACATAGTTGATAAAACATTCTTAACGCTATTGTTAGTGTATGAAAACATTCAGCTGGTTGAGGCTTTAGTTATTCATTCATTCAGATGTTATTGTGTTTGTTCAATATGTTGGACGTGTGAGGTTGAAAGAAGTGTAAACCAAGTCAAACGAAACTCTAACATTACAAAAACTAAGAAACCGTCAAGAATGACAGCAAAACGAAATACGGACGTTTCAGGTTTTCGGTGGCATTCGTTCAAATTTTTTGACGGTTTAAAAATCCTGATGAAGCGCCAGCTGCAGGAGCAAAGCTGAGCGATGGTTGAACGATGTCAACAACAGTCCAGATTTCTTGTTTCGTTTGGGCTTTGTTGCCCTTTGTTAGTTCTGCGTGACCGGGCCTTAACATAATGTCAGAGTCGGACTACCCAGGTGGGACACATTAGAGTACAAGGCTCTGGACTAACTTTTCCGCTGTCTGCATTGACGTTACCAGCTTTCTCCTTTGGTCGCACCATAACGTGGTATGGTTGTTTTGATTTTTTTTTTTTTTTTTTTTGGTGCAGCATGGTATTAATCAATGACAATGAAAAGATAGTGCTGTCTCTTCTTGCCCCCCCCCCCCAAGTGTGGGCAAGGAGTATGGAATTACTGTTCTTCCAGTAACATCCATGTTTGCTAAACTGAGGGTAGGGGGAGGGTGGGGCAGGTGTTCTGCAGACTAGACTAGACGAAACTAGGTAATTATGCAACTGTCGTCTGAAAATCTTCTGCCTCAACTGTTACATAGATGGTAAAAGACAAAAAGGACCATCTTAAATAACTCAATGACAGGCATGACAGGCACAGAAACGTAAGCAAACACAGTTTTCAATTCTGCAGCTGCTAGTAGCCATTGTGGAATTGGTCACGGCAGATCCCTGGTGGGATGGGTTCCACTGGGAGTGGGGGTTTGCATGAATATTTCTGACAGGGCGTAAGCAGAGATTCACATTGTAAGCAGCAACTCTGGAACAAGTTGGCCCAGAAACGTACCAATTGAGACCGCCTTGTTCTTTTCTGTAATCACTATAGGTCAGGGGTAAGGAGCTGACCCTGTGGCTTTTCAGGTGCAGCCAAGCATCTCAACCCGGTCAGTCAGGCGAGGGGGTAGATGTGCTAAAATCCCTATAACTCCCCTCCCCCACAAAAAAGTTGAAGCACCTAAGGATCTAGTGTGGGGGTGGGAGTGGGTGTGACTGTGAACTTCCTTTAGTGTGGCTAAGACATTTGGTGCTTGAAGATGTGTGAAGAGTCTGGGATCCGTCACAGTTTGTCAAGTCATTTTAAATTCACAGCGCTGTAGCAGTAAACCTGGACTGCAGTTCACATTTCGTCTGATACATTGTGAATAATGATGTGGTCCATCTCAGCAGGGCCCGTGGAGAGCGGCCTGCTGTTCCATATCTGCTCTCACCATTTTGATACAAATCTGTTGTGAAGGCTGAGGCCCCGTGCAAAACAAGTAGAACCCATTCAAGCTGCAGAGGAGGATAGAAATTACCACGAAGCAGTAGAAATGAAAGTGCCTAGTCATTGTTTCTTTGACACAATCAGGTCCTGTTTGATGCATCAAATATATTTTAAAAACTCAATTGGATTGGTAGGGAGAACCTTGTTGTCCACTTGAAAATCCAATATGGTGGCCATGTGTAGGGGTCAGTGAAGAATTACACAGGGGTCAAAATTTTAAAATGCTCCAATCATATTGAAAGCTATACCACATTATGTGTCTGATCGCAAAGATTCCTATGTTGTATGACATGACGGCACGCCACGAATGGAACAAAGTATACATTCTTGGCCGCTGATCACGACTGTGATGATTCAGGGCAGAGGCATCAGGTGTCCTCAAACTGCTGCAACCTTTTACCACGCATTCCGATTAATGGCATGTGTTGCTGGAGAATCATCAGGAACCATTACACACGGTCAAGAATAATGTTCCGCGTTGTTGTGTGCTGTCGCGTGTAACAGTGCATCGTTACATTCTGTCATGTTGTGAATGAGGCAAATTGTCTCCACACACACACACACACACACACACACACACACTCTCTCACACTCATATTCATCCTACTGTCAGTTGCTGAACAATTCAGATCACTCCAGTTTGCTCCTCAAAATCCACAGCGGGAGAACTTTGTGACTGCATGCTTAGTTGGGCTCTGTGCCATGGAGTGGCACACAGAGGAGGAGGAGGAGAGTGAGAGAGCCAGATATGTGGCTCCACGCGGCTCTCATATCACTCATTTTCCCAAACATCAGGCACATGCAGTAGGTGGAACACCTGCAGGAGCACGCCGAGGAGCATTGGAACGAGGCTTTTAGCCGACTTGGCGTCTCTGTCCTTCTTCAGCATACTGCAGCAATGAAACTGAATGCGGTGCAGCGGGGTTTAATTATGCGCACGTCAGAGAAGAACGCTGTCACGCTCTTATTAAGGATCACCGCTAATCAAGACAGATCAACACGCTCACTTGCAACCTCCACGACATGAGGCAAAATGAGGGTGGTGCTTGACATTCGTGGAAGATTTTTTTTTTGACAGCCAAAAACATGCTCCATGAATATCACGCACCAACACGCACTAGTAAGAAATCTATTCAGATGCATTAAGTCTTATTAAGAATGTCAGGAATGTGCCAAGAAAGATGCAAATATGACGCTATATACAATATTCATAACGCGTCTTGCCTATGTGTAAATGCATTAAGAGGTACATTTTGGACTGTATGACTGGATGTTATGGGGTCAAAACAGCAAGAATGGTGACAAAGGTCAGTTTCTTTGTACAGGGGTCAAAAGTTAAAGTTGCTCCAATTTTTGTGAAATGTGGTGCAAATTATTGGTTAACAGGGTTTTAAAAAGGAATCGTTTGCACCATGTGTCATGCTCACTTGTCATGTTACGAGGTAACATACTGTATGTCACATGTCATAGAATCTGATGTACGTCGACGTTCAAATCAAATCAATTTTATTTATATAGCGCCAAATCACAACAGACAGTTGCCCCAAGGCGCTTTATATTGTAAGGCAAAGCTGGGACTTCTGCTGGGACTGGTTGGGGCTGAGGGAGAGAACCAGGAAAAAGACATGCTGTGGAGGGGAGCAGAGATCAATCACTAATGATTAAATGCAGAGTGGTGCATACAGAGCAAAAAGAGAAACAAACACTCAGTGCATCATGGGAACCCCCCAGCAGTCTAAGTCTATAGCAATGTCTAAGGTCTAACGTCTATAGACATTTGACCTTTACTTTGCAAACCATGCATTCACAGTCAAAACTATTCCATTTATTAGTCCTATTTGCACCACATTTTATAACTCTGGCGGTGTTACCTTTCTTTCTTATTTGGTCGTTTACATCCTTGTTAGCTTCCACGAGGACTTTGCCTCCGCCAGGGAGAGCTACGCTGCTCTGGTTGCCATGGTGCATCGGTGAAACTGTGGTCCACGGCGGGGTCTGTTTGTGGAATCTGCCTGTGCGAACTTATCCAGGACATCCACGAAATCCTGGCTCGTAGTGTCCGTGTCTGCTCATTCTGACTTGGTCTCTGAGCAACCGATTGAGCCTGAATGCTCCTGTTTTGGATACGATGAGCTCAGCTCAGTCATTTATCCTGGATGTCTGAATCCTACGTTTCGTGCGGTTGGGCCCTGGTCCTCTCTCCCTGTTGATTATCTCAGCCAGTCAAGTTGTAACAGACACATGAATGAGCTAATCAGCTCGTGGCAGAGTAGGGAGAGATTGAACATGTAGGTTAGGTGGTACTTGAGGACTGGGTTGAGAACCACTGACCTATATGTACAGTAGTGTTCAGAATAATAGTAGTGCTATGTGACTCAGTAGAGATTCAGTAGATTCTCACAAATCCAACAAGACCAAGCATTCATGATATGCACACTCTTAAGGCTATGAAATTGGGCTATTAGTAAAAAAAAAAAAAAAAAAAAAAGTAGAAAAGGGGGTGTTCACAATAATAGTAGCATCTGCTGTTGATGCTACAAACTCAAAACTATTATGTTCAAACTGCTTTTTTAGCAATCCTGTGAATCATTAAACTAGTATTTAGTTGTATAACCACAGTTTTTCATGATTTCTTCACATCTGCGAGGCTTTAATTTTGTTGGTTTGGAACCAAGATTTTGCTTGTTTACTAGTGAGTTTGGGGTCATTGTCTTGTTGAAACACCCATTTCAAGGGCATGTTCCTCTTCAGCATAAGGCAACATGACCTCTTCAAGTATTTTGACATATCCAAACTGATCCATGATACCTGGTATGCGATATATAGGCCCAACACCATAGTAGGAGAAACATGCCCATATCATGATGCTTGCACCACCATGCTTCACTGTCTTCACTGTAAACTATGGCTTGAATTCAGAGTTTGGGGGTCGTCTCACAAACTGTCTGCAGCCCTTGGACCCAGAAAAAACAATTTTACTCTCATCAGTCCACAAAATATTCCTCCATTTCTCTTTAGGCCAGTTGATGTGTTCTTTGGCAAATTGTAACCTCTTCTGCACGTCTTTTATTTAACAGAGGGACTTTGTGGGGGATTCTTGCAAATAAATTAGCTTCATACAGGCGTCTTCTAACTGTCACAGCACTTACAGGTAACTCCAGACTGTCTTTGATCATCCTGGAGCTGATCAGTGGGTGAACCTTTGTCATTCTGGTTATTCTTCTATCCATTTTCTTCCACGTGTCTGTTTTTTTTTGTCCATTTTAAAGCATTGGAGATCGTTGTGGATGAACAGCCTATAATTTTTTGCACCTGCGTATAGGTTTTCCCCTCTCCAATCAACTTTTTAATAAAACTACGCTGCTGTTCTGAACAATGTCTTGAACGTCCCATTTTCCTCAGGCTTTCAAAGAGAAAAACATGTTCAACAGGTGCTGGCTTCATCCTTAAATAGGGGACACCTGATTCACACCTGTTTGTTCCACAAAATTGACAAACTCACTGACTGAATGCCACACTACTATTATTGTGAACACCCCCTTTTCTACTTTTTTTTTTTTTTTTTTTTTTTTTTTTACTAATAGCCCAATTTCATAGCCTTAAGAGCGTGCACATCAAGAATGCTTGGTCTTGTTGGATTTGTGAGAATCTACTGAATCTACTGGTACCTTGTTTCCCATGTAACAATAAGAAATATACTCAAAACCTGGATTAATCTTTTTAGTCACATAGCACTACTATTATTCTGAACACTACTGTATTGGCCCCGCATTAGACTGGTGACCTGTCCAGGGTGTACTCCACCTCTTGCACAATGACCGCAGGGACATAAATTTAGACTCCACTGACCAATCACAATAATGCTTGTTGATAACGTCATCGTCTCTTCCTCAGTGACTCTGAATGACTGGAAAAGGCTGCAGTCAGCGCTTCAGTCACAGACTCAATGTCCACCTCGACAGATTAAAACTTTTCCTTGTAAGAGTGTAAAATACTAAGATATTTTAACCCTCTGGAGTCGCTTGACTGAATTCAGTCATGTAAAAGTCACATCACCAAATTAAGCAATTGTCCAATTAAATTCACCAGGCTGTCTCTGTTTCAATGCGTTTTAAAAGTGCATGCTTTAAACTTTATGCAAGTTTTTAAATTTTGTTAACAGGCCTACTATAACCTGAATTCTGATTAATAATTTCTGCATTTTTTTTTTTTTGTGAATTTTGTGGTCATATTTGGTACGCGTATGTGCAGAACGCTGCGTAAACAGTCTCACATTTCCTCATTCAAATGCACTGAGAGCTCCGTCTTGGGGCAGGGGAGCGGAGAAAAACAAACTATGCCTTCTGCTTTTTCATTGGAACCCCATGACATGAGGCAGTCAGGATCATCAACCCACGTGGTGGTGTCTCTGAGGTATTTCTGGAAAAACACCACCAAAAGCAGACAAACTAACACTGTCTCCTGCTGGACAGAAGCAGGAATGGCCAAAATGAGATTATTCCAGTGCACAAAATACATGTCTAGCAAGTCAGAGAATCAGGGGCTCAAAATTAATTGTATCTGTTTTGTTTTTTTTTTCATTTATTTTATGACTATATGACCCATTCAGAAACACTTCCATTATAACTTTTACACTTATGTTTATATTGTGATATACGAGTATACCGTTACCGTGAAGGGATTTAATTTATATCGTGATGCATTTTAAGTCATATCGCCCAGCTCCATCTTTGCGCTTCAAAATGTGAGGAAGGTGTCTCCAGAAACTCCATCAATTTGAGGTTGAAGCTGCACTGGACACCTTCATCTAGTTAAATGTCTTTAGGGTCCAGCCCACCTGTCGTCTCTGCAAACTCACACCTAATTAAAACAATTTAAACAAACTATTTTGTTATTTGAAAAAGCTGTTTCCTGTTATATTTTAACATTAAATGAATGAATCATTAAACATGTCCATGAAGTCAAAGTTCAGTCAAAAAGACATTTGCAAAGGTAGAAAAAGCTCCGCCCCTAGTGTGCATAATTTTAAAACATCCTCAATTACTAGTCAAATTCATGTTTTAGAAATTACTGTCCTGATCACAACATTAAAAGCAATCATAGTCAGTGAGGACGTAATTAAATGTTGAAATGACTTAATTAAAAAATGATTTCATCATGAGGTTTAATGTCACATTGAGAAATCCTAATTAACAAACACACTGTAGTCGTCTCAACAACATCTGTTGTGTTTATAATAAATATTTATATTTATTTTTCTTGTCTTTTTTTTCCTGGAATGAAGGAATCTATCAGACTTAAAATTGTACACAATATTTTCATGCTAATGTATCTTAAATAAATAAATAAATGCCCAAGGTTCATTGTCATGTTAATCAAGAAATCATCTAATCTGAAACAACTACAATAGATATTTATGGTTTTAATCTACAGATGAACATCAAAGATATCAAAAGAATCTTTTTTTTTTTACTTTAACTATTTTAATTACAAGTAATTTAATGTAAGCAACATTTGTTTTGTTTTTTGTTTTACTTCAGAATGTACAGTAATCAGAAATTAATATTGAAGTAAAAAAAAAAACAAAGATGTTTTTGTTTATCCAGAAGTGGGAGTGGGTGTCTTCTTCTGTAAGCCTACCATCCTGAACACCAGCATGGGATCTAGGGCTGCAGCTATTGATTATTTTAGTAATCGAGTATTCTATCAATTATTCTGGCGATTAATCAAGTAATCAGATAAAAAGTACTTTGCATTTTTAATAGAGCTGGGCAATGATTAAAAATTTTAATCATGATTAATCACATGATTTCCATGATTAATTGCATTGTTGTATGCAAAATCAATCAATCAATTTTTTTATATAGCGCCAAATCACAACAAACAGTTGCCCCAAGGCGCTTTATATTGTAAGGCAAGGCCATACAATAATTATGTAAAACCCCAACGGTCAAAACGACCCCCTGTGAGCAAGCACTTGGCTACAGTGGGAAGGAAAAACTCCCTTTTAACAGGAAGAAACCTCCAGCAGAACCAGGCTCAGGGAGGGGCAGTCTTCTGCTGGGACTGGTTGGGGCTGAGGGAGAGAACCAGGAAAAAGACATGCTGTGGAGGGGAGCAGAGATTGATCACTAATGATTAAATGCAGAGTGGTGCATACAGAGCAAAAAGAGAAAGAAACAGTGCATCATGGGAACCCCCCAGCAGTCTACGTCTATAGCAGCATAACTAAGGGATGGTTCAGGGTCACCTGATCCAGCCCTAACTATAAGCTTTAGCAAAAAGGAAAGTTTTAAACCTAATCTTAAAAGTAGAGAGGGTGTCTGTCTCCCTGATCTGAATTGGGAGCTGGTTCCACAGGAGAGGAGCCTGAAAGCTGAAGGCTCTGCCTCCCATTCTACTCTTACAAACCCTAGGAACTACAAGTAAGCCTGCAGTCTGAGAGCGAAGCGCTCTATTGGGGTGATATGGTACTACGAGGTCCCTAAGATAAGATGGGACCTGATTATTCAAAACCTTATAAGTAAGAAGAAGAATTTTAAATTCTATTCTAGAATTAAGAGGAAGCCAATGAAGAGAGGCCAATATGGGTGAGATATGCTCTCTCCTTCTAGTCCCCGTCAGTACTCTAGCTGCAGCATTTTGAATTAACTGAAGGCTTTTTAGGGAACTTTTAGGACAACCTGATAATAATGAATTACAATAGTCCAGCCTAGAGGAAATAAATGCATGAATTAGTTTTTCAGCATCACTCTGAGACAAGACCTTTCTGATTTTAGAGATATTGCGTAAATGCAAAAAAGCAGTCCTACATATTTGTTTAATATGCGCTTTGAATGACATATCCTGATCAAAAATGACTCCAAGATTTCTCACAGTATTACTAGAGGTCAGGGTAATGCCATCCAGAGTAAGGATCTGGTTAGACACCATGTTTCTAAGATTGTGGGGCCAAGTACAATAACTTCAGTTTTATTTGAGTTTAAAAGCAGGAAATTAGAGGTCATCCATGTCTTTATGTCTGTAAGACAATCCTGCAGTTTAGCTAATTGGTGTGTGTCCTCTGGCTTCATGGATAGATAAAGCTGGGTATCATCTGCGTAACAATGAAAATTTAAGCAATACCGTCTAATAATACTGCCTAAGGGAAGCATGTATAAAGTGAATAAAATTGGTCCTAGCACAGAACCTTGTGGAACTCCATAATTAACTTTAGTCTGTGAAGAAGATTCCCCATTTACATGAACAAATTGTAATCTATTAGACAAATATGATTCAAACCACCGCAGCGCAGTGCCTTTAATACCTATGGCATGCTCTAATCTCTGTAATAAAATTTTATGGTCAACAGTATCAAAAGCAGCACTGAGGTCTAACAGAACAAGCACAGAGATGAGTCCACTGTCCGAGGCCATAAGAAGATCATTTGTAACCTTCACTAATGCTGTTTCTGTACTATGATGAATTCTAAAACCTGACTGAAACTCTTCAAATAGACCATTCCTCTGCAGATGATCAGTTAGCTGTTTTACAACTACCCTTTCAAGAATTTTGAGAGAAAAGGAAGGTTGGAGATTGGCCTATAATTAGCTAAGATAGCTGGGTCAAGTGATGGCTTTTTAAGTAATGGTTTAATTACTACCACCTTAAAGGCCTGTGGTACATAGCCAACTAACAAAGATAGATTGATCATATTTAAGATCGAAGCATTAAATAATGGTAGGGCTTCCTTGAGCAGCCTGGTAGGAATGGGGTCTAATAAACATGTTGATGGTTTGGATGAAGTAACTAATGAAAATAACTCAGACAGAACAATCGGAGAGAAATAGTCTAACCAAATACCGGCATCACTGAAAGCAGCCAAAGATAACGATACGTCTTTGGGATGGTTATGAGTAATTTTTCTCTAATAGTTAAAATTTTGTTAGCAAAGAAAGTCATGAAGTCATTACTAGTTAAAGTTAATGGAATACTCAGCTCAATAGAGCTCTGACTCTTTGTCAGCCTGGCTACAGTGCTGAAAAGAAACCTGGGGTTGTTCTTATTTTCTTCAATTAGTGATGAGTAGAAAGATGTCCTAGCTTTACGGAGGGCTTTTTTTATAGAGCAACAGACTCTTTTTCCAGGCCAAGTGAAGATCTTCTAAATTAGTGAGACGCCATTTCCTCTCCAATTTACGGGTTATCTGCTTTAAGCTACGAGTTTGTGAGTTATACCACGGAGTCAGACACTTCTGATTTAAAGCTCTCTTTTTCAGAGGAGCTACAGCATCCAAAGTTGTCTTCAGTGAGGATGTAAAACTATTGACGAGATACTCTATCTCACTTACAGAGTTTAGGTAGCTACTCTGCACTGTGTTGGTATATGGCATTAGAGAACATAAAGAAGGAATCATATCCTTAACCTAGTTACAGCGCTTTCTGAAAGACTTCTAGTGTAATGAAACTTATTCCCCACTGCTGGGTAGTCCATCAGAGTAAATGTAAATGTTATTAAGAAATGATCAGACAGAAGCGAGTTTTCAGGGAATACTGTTAAGTCTTCTATTTCCATACCATAAGTCAGAACAAGATCTAAGATATGATTAAAGTGGTGGGTGGACTCATTTACGTTTTGAGCAAAGCCAATAGAGTCTAATAATAGATTAAATGCAGTGTTGAGGCTGTCATTCTCAGCATCTGTGTGGATGTTAAAATCGCCCACTATAATTATCTTATCTGAGCTAAGCACTAAGTCAGACAAAGGTCTGAAAATTCACAGAGAAACTCACAGTAACGACCAGGTGGACGATAGATAATAACAAATAAAACTGGTTTTTGGGACTTCCAATTTGGATGGACAAGACTAAGAGACAAGCTTTCAAATGAATTAAAGCTCTGTCTGGGTTTTTGATTAATTAATAAGCTGGAATGGAAGATTGCTGCTAATCCTCCGCCCCGGCCCGTGCTACGAGCATTCTGACAGTTAGTGTGACTCGGGGTGTTGACTCATTTAAACTAACATATTCATCCTGCTGTAACCAGGTTTCTGTAAGACAGAATAAATCAATATGTTGATCAATTATTATATCATTTACTAACAGGGACTTAGAAGAGAGAGACCTAATGTTTAACAGACCACATTTAACTGTTTTAGTCTGTGGTGCAGTTGAAGGTGCTATATTATTTTTTCTTTTTTAATTTTTGTGCTTAAATAGATTTTTGCTGGTTATTGGTAGTCTGGGAGCAGGCACCGTCTCTACGGGGATGGGGTAATGAGGGGATGGCAGGGGGAGAGAAGCTGCAGAGAGGTGTGTAAGACTACAACTCTGCTTCCTGGTCCCAACCCTGGATAGTCACGGTTTGGAGGATTTAAGGAAAATTGGCCAGATTTCTAGAAATGAGAGCTGCTCCATCCAAAGTGGGATGGATGCCGTCTCTCCTAACAAGACCAGGTTTTCCCCAGAAGCTTTGCCAATTATCTATGAAGCCCACCTCATTTTTTGGACACCACTCAGACAGCCAGCAATTCAAGGAGAACATGCGGCTAAACATGTCACTCCCGGTCTGATTGGGGAGGGGGCCCAGAGAAAACTACAGAGTCCGACATTGTTTTTGCAAAGTTACACACGATTTAATGTTAATTTTAGTGACCTCCGATTGGCGTAACCGGGTGTCATTACTGCCGACGTTGAATTACAATCTTACCAAATTTACGCTTAGCCTTAGCCAGCAGTTTCAAATTTCCTTCATGTCGCCTGCTCTGGCCCCCGGAAGACAATTGACTATGGTTGCTGGTGTCGCTAACTTCACATTTCTCAAAACAGAGTCGCCAATAACCAGAGTTTGATCCTCGGCGGGTGTGTCGTCGAGTGGGGAAAAACGGTTAGAGATGTGAACGGGTTGGCGGTGTACACGGGGCTTCTGTTTAGAACTACGCTCCTCCTCACAGTCACCCAGTCGGCCTGCTTTCCCGGCTGCTCGGGATCTGCCAGGGGGGAACTAACGGCGGCTAAGCTACCTTGGTCCGCACCGACTACAGGGGCCTGGCTAGCTGTAGAATTTTCCACGGTGCTGAGCCGAGTCTCCAATTCGCCCAGCCTGGCCTCCAAAGCTACGAATAAGCTACACTTATTACAAGTACCATTACTGCTAAAGGAGGCCGAGGAATAACTAAACATTTCACACCCAGAGCAGAAAAGTGCGGGAGAGACAGGAGAAGCCGCCATGCTAAATCGGCTAAGAGCTAGTAGCTACGCTAAGCTAGCGGATTCCTAAAAACACGCAAAGTGAATAATGTGTAAATAATTTAGAGGTGATTCAGCAGAAGGAGTGCTTTAGTTAAGGCACGTAAAGATTACACTGGGAAACAAATCGTAATCTAGATAACTAGATCAATCTAACTGCGCAGATTAAACAGCTAACAGATACAGAAAAAACACCGCTGTGCTCTGGAACAGGAAGTGATACAATACCGCAGTGAGAGCCAACCACCAGTAGAGGCAAGCAAGAAAAAGAAAATCCAAAAAAGAATTCAAAAGTAGTGTATAGCACTATTTTATTTTAAATGTTCTGCCATATGAATGAAAGTGCCATAACGTTTGTTCTGCAAACACTTAACAGCATTTTGTCTGTGCAGTTGCAGTTAAATAAAATAAATAATGGTTACCCAGTGATGTCCAGTAGTCCCCAGTGAGAGCAACAGCAGGTGCACGTTGTAAAGTTGTGGCTTTTGCAGTCCTCTCCTTTTGTAGTGCGTCGTGACGGAATCTCATATGTGCTGTCATTTGTTGTGATTCTCAGAATGTCTCTCAGACCGACATCATCCACAACACTAATCGGCCTGCAGTCTGTAGCAATCCATTTCGCTGTTGCATTGCAAGCTTCTCTTGCCTTTGTTTATCTATACCATATTGGCCTCTCTTCATTGGCTTCCTGTTAATTCTAGAATAGAATTTAAAATTCTTCTTCTTACTTATAAGGTTTTGAATAATCAGGTCCTATCTTATCTTAGGGACCTCGTAGTACCATATCACCCCAATAGAGCGCTTCGCTCTCAGACTGCAGGCTTACTTGTAGTTCCTAGGGTTTGTAAGAGTAGAATAGGAGGCAGAGCCTTCAGCTTTCAGGCTCCTCTCCTGTGGAACTAGCTCCCAATTCAGATCAGGGAGACAGACACCCTCTCTACTTTTAAGATTAGGCTTAAAACTTTCCTTTTGCTAAAGCTTATAGTTAGGGCTGGATCAGGTGACCCTGAACCATCCCTTAGTTATGCTGCTATAGACGTAGACTGCTGGGGGGTTCCCATGATGCACTGTTTCTTTCTCTTTTTGCTCTGTATGCACCACTCTGCATTTAATCATTAGTGATCGATCTCTGCTCCCCTCCACAGCATGTCTTTTTCCTGGTTCTCTCCCTCAGCCCCAACCAGTCCCAGCAGAAGACTGCCCCTCCCTGAGCCTGGTTCTGCTGGAGGTTTCTTCCTGTTAAAAGGGAGTTTTTCCTTCCCACTGTAGCCAAGTGCTTGCTCACGGGGTCGTTTTGACCGTTGGGGTTTTACATAATTATTGTATGGCCTTGCTTTACAATATAAAGCGCCTTGGGGCAACTGTTTGTTGTGATTTGGCGCTATATAAAAAAATTGATTGATTGATTGATCTATAGTTCTCTTACATCCTGCATCTAACGTAGTCTGCTGAAGCCTTGTGCCGCAGTTTGTTTCGTTGAATGATTTGCTGGCATCAGCTGTATGTGCTGCATTTAGGTGATATTTAACACTCGGAGTACTCCGCTGATGAGAAACTTCAGCTTTGCAGTGGCTGAAAATAACTTTGGTTCTGGCTACTGCCACCAGTTCTTTTCTTTTCCAGTCAGGGACTCATCACACTGGTTCCTGTGAAGAACAGACTCTTACAAAAAAAAAATTTTTTACGTGAATGTGAGGCATTATTGGAAATCGTTTTGAGCGTCTGATGCAGATGGAAATGTGTTATATAAATGCAGTCCATTTACCATTTTTCCTATCCTGCAGCACTCGGTGCACAGCTCTCTGCAGGAGAACTTAAGCGGGCAGGAGAACGTTTTCCCCAGCGGCGGTGTGCGGCACACTGCAGGAGAACGTTTTCCCCAGCTCGGTGCGCGGCACACTGCAGGAGAACTTTTGCGGCTGCAGAAATACTTTTCCCCCAATAACCTTTCCCATTGTCGCGCAATGATCGCTGGGGATAAAGTTCTCCCTCAGTCCACACCAGAGAAACTTTGCGCGCTGTCCCATGGAAAGGTGCGTTATGAGGAAAGAAAAAAACTTAGTGTGAAACGATTGTCTTTTCTTACCCATAACAGACGAGAGTCCGGTAGCGACTTTAATCAGCGGAAAAATGAGTCACGTTTGACATCTTTAAGTGGCTTTGACTGAGTTTGATGAAAAATGATTTGTCTCTTTCGGTTAATTGTGGACCCGCTGGTTCTGATTTGGAAGCAGCAGGTCCACAATCAACCTCGAGAAATGATCATTTTCCCATTACACCCCCTTGGAAATGGTGTTGTTTTTCAGGCGCTGTTATAATGCTGGTGAGAACCCTGCAGATTATGCTCAGATTAATCCTAAGGACATTAGAAGTTGCACTCTGTATTTTCACACAAAATTGGTTGAGACTCTGTTTTTGTGTAGTACAGATGTTTCCCTTTTGCCTGATGAAGGAATGTTCAACAGTCACTGAGCTGGTTACACACAAACTGTTGCTTGGAGGAAAATGAATGCTTTCACAATGGTCTCATAAACTTCCCACAAGTGTAAAATCATTACAAATTCAATCATATGGAATGTTGTAATTATTTTCCATGTCTCCATGTCCTGTTCTCCGTCCTGTTACCAGATAAAATTTTTAACTTTTTCTCCTTGAGAGGGGGAGGCAAGCCCGTCTCCTAAACCCTGCCCCCTACCTCGGTCACTTCACTTCCTTGTTTCTCAGGATTCACTTATTTACATGCTTGATACTGTAAACCATTCAGGTTATGTATTTATTCTACATTTAAATGTCATTACAAGATAATTTCAAAACCACTTTCCTTTTTTGCTACAGAGGCCAGGTATATCAGGCAGGGTGCTCCGAAAATGGATTTGTGCTGAATTTTTTGAACATCCCTACATTGAAAACGTATCAACAAGAAAACCTTTATGGTTTCATTTGGACAAATGGAAAAACCTGTGAGTACTCTGAGAGACACGACCCTGCAAAGTTTCCAAGAAAGTACAATGTATGTACCCTTTAAAAGGTGCCGTGCCGTTGTACACACACACACTTTAGACACTGAAAACAGTTTGGAGTGTGAGCCTAATATTTTGGATTTTTCACGCTGAGACCATAATGTCCACAATATGAGAAACTCAAATCTGCGACCATGAACTGAGGGATTTTTGGAAATAAGTTGATTTCATGTGGAATGACCAGTGTTGCCACAGTTACTTTGAAAAAGTAATCCAATTACTGATTACTCCTAGAAAAAGTAACTTAGTTACTTTACTGATTACTCAATTGTAAAAGTAACTAAGTTAGATTACTAGTTACTTTTTTAGTTACTTTTCCCAGCTGTCGACAACAACCCTCTGCCACCTCAACATGACAATACCTGTTTTGCCAAAATTCACTTTATAGTCACCCTTTCTTGACTTCAATGAAAATAAATACTTGTTTTATAAAAAGTAAAATAAAGACCTCTTTCTTGACCTCATATTTAACTGTTGACAGCACTGTAACAGTAAAACTTGCAATTTCGAACCTACATTTTTTATAAATGTAACTATTAAATTCTAACATTTTCTAACATTTAAATTCTCTCTAAACATTTTACTTGTCGAAATTATTGTTATTTTAAGCAATATTAGTAGTTGTAGTAAAAAACGGCTTCAAAACTGGACCTTTAATCTAGTGGTGTTGTGAGGGGGGGCACATCCTTGCCCCACGCCCCCATTCCATCTGGATTCGCCCCTGCTTTGTTGTTTGAGCACAAAGAATGGATAACATTTATTTATTTATGCGTTTCACATCATGGGTCCTCAGAAAGAGAGTTTAGGTGCATTTGAGTGGAAAATAGTGTTAGTTGTTGACACGTCGCGGAGGATCAGCTGTTTTAATGACCAGATACAGAGCGGCTCAGCTCAGAATTCTAAATAAAGGAGGAAAAAAGTATAAAAATGTCTTTGTAAAGCTCAGTGCAGGTGTGCTGATCACCGCGCTTTAAGAGGTGAGAGCGAGTCGAGCAGCTGCAAAAAGCGCGGATGAAAAGCTCACAGCTCGCTTAAAGTGGGCAGTTCAGTCGAACCCCGACCTCCTGCCCACGGACCAAGTTTAATGCTGCTATCGACCCACAATGAAAAATAATAGTAACGCACAGTGACATGGAGAAGTAACTTTAATCTGATTACTGATTTGGAAAGATTAACGCGTTAGATTACTCATTACTAAAAAAAAAGTGGTCAGATTAGAGTAACGCGTTACTAAGTAATGCGTTACCGGCATCACTGGGAATGACCCACATGAGTAAGGAACATAGAAAGTGTTTCAGCACCCATTGCTTTGTCTGTTGTCTGGTCTGACTGTAATTTGACCCAGCTGTGTCTCTGTCCCTCCAGCAGGCCAACGAGGCTCTGCACCACCAGCACCAAGTGGCTGGAAACAGCTTACTGCCTCTGCTTAACTCTGCAACAGAACCACCTGACCAGAAACCAGTGTTACCCATTCCCTTAGACCAGAAGCCCCCTGTGAGCGCCGCAGAACTGCTCAAAGACAATGTAGCCAGTGGGACTGGTGTCGCCGCCAGCGGGGGGCCTCCTATTGTGGTCAAAAAAGAGCCCAAATCAAAGACACCTTTCATCTGTGGCTACTGCAACAAAGCCTTCCGGGACAGTTACCACCTGCGGCGGCATGAGTCTTGTCACACGGGCATAAAAATGGTTTCACGGCCTAAAAAAACACAAACAGCACCCACCATGGTGCCGCTCATATCTACTGTACCACGTGAGAACAGCGGAAACCCTTCCTATGTTACTACTGTAGCTGGTATCCTGACGACGGCCACCACGTCGACGTCCACAGGCACTAGCATCATGACCCCAATGCAGCACCAGCAGCAGCAGCAAGTCATCCCCAAGAAGCCCCCCAAACCAGTCAAGAAGAATCACGGTTGTGACATGTGCGGTAAGGCTTTCCGTGATGTATACCACCTCAACCGCCACAAGCTGTCACACTCTGACGAGAAGCCATTTGAGTGTCCCATCTGCCAGCAGAGGTTCAAGAGGAAGGATCGCATGA
Source organism: Thalassophryne amazonica (assembly GCF_902500255.1). NCBI lineage: Eukaryota > Metazoa > Chordata > Actinopteri > Batrachoidiformes > Batrachoididae > Thalassophryne > Thalassophryne amazonica. Next base: position 140,600,276 of record NC_047106.1, read on the forward strand.
CCTACCACGTGCGCTCCCACGATGGAGGCGTTCACAAGCCTTACATCTGCTCTGTCTGTGGAAAGGGATTTTCTAGGTATCACATGTGCATGAACATTGATTTTTTTTAATTTTTCTTAAATGCCTGATTTCTTAGCGGCACAGCTGTACTATAGTGATATATTAGTTTTTGTTTTTCTGAGTGCGCTTTCTGATTCTTTCCTGTACATTCGAATTGTGATGTAATGTTCCATTTACAACCCCAGTTCCAATAAAGTTGGGATGTTGTGTAAAATATAAATAAAAACAGAATACAATAATTTGCAAATCCTCTTCAACCTATAATCAATCAATCAATTTTTTTATATAGCGCCAAATCACAACAAACAGTTGCCCCAAGGCACTTTATATTGTAAGGCAAGGCCATACAATAATTATGTAAAACCCCAACGGTCAAAACGACCCCCTGTGAGCAAGCACTTGGCTACAGTGGGAAGGAAAAACTCCCTTTTAACAGGAAGAAACCTCCAGCAGAACCAGGCTCAGGGAGGGGCAGTCTTCTGCTGGGACTGGTTGGGGCTGAGGGAGAGAACCAGGAAAAAGACATGCTGTGGAGGGGAGCAGAGATCGATCACTAATGATTAAATGCAGAGTGGTGCATACAGAGCAAAAAGAGAAAGAAACAGTGCATCATGGGAACCCCCCAGCAGTCTACGTCTATAGCAGCATAACTAAGGGATGGTTCAGGGTCACCTGATCAATTGAATACACCACAAAGACAAGATATTTAATGTTCAAACTGATAAACTTTATTGTTTTTGTGCAAATATTTGCTCATTTTGAAATGGATGCCTGCAACACGTTTCTAAAAAGCTGGGACAGTGGTATGTTTACCACTGTGTTACATCACCTTTCCTTCTAACAACACTCAGTAAGTGTTTGGGAACTGAGGACACTAATTGTTGAAGCTTTGTAGGTGGAATTCTTTCCCATTCTTGCTTGATGTACGACTTCAGTTGTTCAACAGTCCAGGGTCTCCGTTGTTGTATTTTGTGCTTCATAATGTGCCACACATTTTCAGTGGGTGACAGGTCTGGACTGCAGGCAGGCCAGTCTAGTACCTGTACTCTTTTACTATGAAGCCACGCTGTTGTAACACGTGCAGAATGTGGCTTGGCATTGTCTTGCTGAAATAAGCAGGGACGTCCCTGAAAAAGACGTTGCTTAGATGGCAGCATGTGTTGCTCCAAAACCTGGATGTACCTTTCAGCATTGACGGTGCCATCACAGATGTGTAAGTTGTCCATGCCATGGGCACTAACACACCCCCATACCATCACAGATGCTGGCTTTTGAACTTTGTGCTGGTAACAATCTGGATGGTCTTTTTCCTCTTTTGTACAGAGGACACAACGTCCATGATTTCCAAAAACAATTTGAAACGTGGACTCATCAGACCACAGCACATTTTTCCACTTTGCGTCTGTCCATTTCAAATGAGTTCGGGCCCAGAGAAGGAGGCGGTGTTTCTGGATGTTGTTGATGTTTGGCTTTTGCATGGTAGAGTTTTAACTTGCACTTGTAGATGTAGAGATGAACTGTTAACTGACAATGGTTTTCTGAAGTGTTCCTGAGCCCACGCGGTAAGATCCTTTACACAATGATGTCGGTTTTTAATGCAGTGCCACCTGAGGGATCAAAGGTCACGGGCATTCAATGTTGGTTTTCGGCCTTGCCGCTTACATGTAGAAAGTTCTCCAGATTCTCTGAATCTTCTGATTATATTATGGACTGTAGATGATGGAATCCCTAAATTCATTGCAATTGAACATTGAGAAACATTGTTCTTAAACTGTTGGACTATTTTTTTCATGCAGTTCTTCACAAAGTGGTGATCCTCCCCCTTTCTTTGCTTGTGAATGGCAGAGACTTTTGAGGATGCTCCTTTTTATACCCAATCATGACACTCACCTGTTTCCAATTAGGTGTTCTTTGAGCATTCGTCAACTTTCCTCGTCTTTTGTTGCCCCATCCCAACTTTTTTGAAACGTGTTCCAGGCATCCATTTCACAATGAGCAAATATTTGCACAAAACAATAAAGTTTATCAGTTTGAGTTGAATATAGGTTAAAGAGGATTTGCAAATCATTGAATTCTGTTTTTATTTACATTTTACACAACATCCAAACTTCATTGGAATTGGGATTATAGCACAGAGTTGAACTTAACAGTTTGACAGCAAACCGGTAAAACTTGTCTATGAGCGTCACAGCATCATGGCAGCAGCCTGCTGTTGGCGCACTGAGGAAACGTTAAAGCGTGTGACCACATGGTCAGTCTAAAGTAGAACTGGTCATGTGATAAGAAAGGAAACCGCTTGGACAAACATTCTGTAAGTAAGGAAGTAGAATAGCGTCAGCCCGGTTTCTCTGCTGTCACCGTGTGCGCACAGCGTAAGGATCATCATCTGTACCAAAGGAAGGGCTTCTGGCTGCACACGCTAGTCAATACTGAAGTATTTTTGGATGACTGACTTTGGGACCAAAATTCCTGAATATTCTCAAAATTACACCACCTGAGTGCTGGGCAAAATTATATTTAGGCACATTTAATGTAAGGTAATGGTGGGCGTGTCCTTGCCACCCGTTGACGATGCTTCAGTTGCTTGTTGATTTTGCCACTTTGTTCTGACAGACTTGTTGTTTGGCAGATGAGACTGTGAAATGTGGCTTTAATTAGTCTGCTCCCATCATGTGCTTGTTCGCTTCTACACTTTAATTCCTGGGGGACCCGGCACACTGACAAATCCTGGTCTCGTCTTTTTACCTGAGTCACCTAAGGCAGAGCAGGTTTAGGAATTGTGTGTATGTGCGTGAGAGAAGTCTTGACAAATAATTTGTATGTCAAACTCAAACTTGGTCCAAATGGTCAGTTAGATGAGTTTTTCGTGGAGTATTTTGAGGTTTTGATTGTGAGCTCCAGGGACCTGAGTCTCTGAAACAGAGTCTATGTAAAACAGCACATGGACTTCAGGAGTCCTGATGAAACTTGCCACTGTGGATTATTGTCCTTTACTTTACTGAAGCGCACAGAGCAGATAGTCAGCTGTACCTTCTCTGAAATGTGTTTTTGCTCAATCAATCAATCAATTTTATTTATATAGCACCAAATCACAACAAACAGTTGCCCCAAGGCGCTTTATATTGTAAGGCAAGACCATACAATAATTACGTAAAAACCCCAACGGTCAAAACGACCCCCTGTGAGCAAGCACTTGGCGACAGTGGGAAGGAAAAACTCCCTTTTAACAGGAAGAAACCTCCAGCAGAACCAGGCTCAGGGAGGGGCAGTCTTCTGCTGGGACTGGTTGGGGCTGAGGGAGAGAACCAGGAAAAAGACATGCTGTGGAGGGGAGCAGAGATCAATCACTAATGATTAAATGCAGAGTGGTGCATACAGAGCAAAAAGAGAAAGAAACACTCAGTGCATCATGGGAACCCCCCAGCAGTCTAAGTCTATAGCAGCATAACTAAGGGATGGTTCAGGGTCACCTGATCCAGCCCTAACTATAAGCTTTAGCAAAAAGGATAGTTTTAAGCCTAATCTTAAAAGTAGAGAGGGTGTCTGTCTCCCTGATCTGAATTGGGAGCTGGTTCCACAGGAGAGGAGCCTGAAAGCTGAAGGCTCTGCCTCCCATTCTACTCTTACAAACCTTAGGATCTACAAGTAAGCCTGCAGTCTGAGAGCGAAGCGCTCTATTGGGGTGATATGGTACTATGAGGTCCCTAAGATGAGATGGGACCTGATTATTCAAAACCTTATAAGTAAGAAGAAGAATTTTAAATTCTATTCTAGAATTAACAGGAAGCCAATGAAGAGAGGCCAATATGGGTGAGATATGCTCTCTTTATGTTGGTAAGGCAGGATTTTGTCACATCGTGTAGTGAATGGCCAATTTTAAGAAAGTGCCCAAGTTTGAGATCAGGCTCAGAGATGCAGGTTAGAGTCGTAAGTCCATAAGCATTTGGACAGTCACTGTTTTTAGCATTTCGGAGTTGAAATGAAACAGTCATCATGTTGTAACGAAGACTTTTAGCCTTAATTCAAGGTTTTCAAGAAAAATATCACATGAACTGCAGTCCATCACTTTTCTTAACGCAAGTCGGGATGGATACATGAACATTTTCTTGGACTTCACTACAATCAGTAACTAAGAAATACAAACAATATGGTTCTGTATGATAAATCTGTCCAGAGAAGTCATTTCTCCAATAGCACTGCAAGAAATAGACTGGTGAGGGAAGCCACCAAGATGCCCACACAGCTCTGACATAATTATAGGTGGCTGTGGCTGTGATTGGAGAAATTGTTCATCGTGCAGCATTTGTCTGTTTTATCACCAGTTACACAGCTTCATGGTGGAACCGAGAAGGATTTTCATCCATGAAGGGAACTACACCATCTCCAGCTGACACATTTCTGTATCATCCTGCAGGCCGGATCACTTAAGCTGTCACGTGAAGCATGTTCATTCTTCAGAGAGGCCGTTCAAGTGCCAAGTTACGGTAAGTCAACTGACTCTGTCTGTTCATGCTTATCTTTACAGTGAGGAAAATAAGTATTTGAACACCCTGCAGTTTTGCAAGTTCTCCTACTTAGAAATCATGGAGGGGTCTGAAATTTTCATCTTAGGTGCATGTCCACTGTGAGAGCCATAATATAAAAAAAAAAAAAAAAATCTGGAAATCGCAATGTAATATATATCATCATCAATTTCATCAATTTTATTTATATAGCGCCAAATCACAACAAACAGTTGCCCCAAGGTGCTTTATATTGTAAGGCAAGGCCATACAATAATTACGTAAAAATCCCAACGGTCAAAACGACCCC